>NC_069503.1:187278753-187313753 GCF_027579735.1 Bombina bombina | reverse complement strand
CTGCAGACCCGCGGCCAATTGGCCGCCAGCAGGGGGGTGTCAATCAACCCGATCGTACTCGATCGGGTTGATTTCCGGCGATGTCTGTCCGCCTGCTCAGAGCAGGCGGACAGGTTATGGAGCAGCGGTCTTTGTGATCGCTGCTTCATAACTGCTGTTTCTGGCGAGTCTGATGACTCGCCAGAAACACGGGGCATCAAGCTCCTTCTGAGCTTGATACATATGCCCCCTGGAGTAAAGTGTTAGGACAATAAGAAAAGTACATGAAAAACATAATAACATAAAGTATTATACTCTTAACAATCCACACACCTTGTCAAAGGAGCGAAATCCTCAGGCGTTCTAACATCGGATAGAACAGCCATGCTAAATCCCTCACCTAATATATTTCTATATATGGATTGAGAAATAATTTAAATACCTTTGTTCTTCACTCACAAGACAAATTTATTTTTTATTTAAATATATTATATATATATATATATATATATATATATATATATACATCCAAAAAATAGGCGCACTACGGCAAAAGAAATTTCTCCTTAAAATGTAAAAACACAAATTTATTTTAGAGAGTTAAAAGCATAACAGCAAAATCGCTGAGAAGGCACACATAATAAAACACACTTGTTGTGGGGGGCGGAGCCAACAGCTGAGCAGAGAAGACGTGTTTCAGAGAGCTCCTGCTGAAGCTTCTATAAAACAACGGCAAATTGCAGCTTTATTAATGTAATTTGCCCCAAATAATTACTTCTGACCAAGCAGGATTATCTCTACACTATTTGAAAGTTACTTTGCTGAACTTATACATCAGTCTTTTGTCATACTAGACTTCTACATTTGGAGCACACGCAGGGCTGTGAGGCCTACTAAAACTACGGAGGTCATAGATTAACTAATGGATGTATGCTCTAAATCCGTTTGCTACCTCCACTATCCTGCTACAGACATCTAGCTCTTACCCAACGTCTCACAAACTACAAAATTCTACTTTATTGTTTTGACAACCTGCAGTCTAGCACACTTGGCTTGCGGAGGCCATGCTGTGAGAAACGCCATCTTGCAGGAGCTACCTCTCAGCTACAAGCTTGTTTCGCTAGCAATACACCACCAACTTTAACGTCTCACCATGGAGGATCTTTATATTGAGCTCAAAGCTATGCTGCAGAGCTTGGATCTCCAGATGACATCTCACTTCTACAGCCTAAGATCAGTGATTAGAAGCGATCAGAAATGCAGGGAAAGGCCCGCTGCTGAATTGATTGGGACTGGGGATGTCGCACGAGTACTTCCAAAACCAAGCCCTGCGCAACATAAGGAGAGGATAGCGCCGATAATCCAAGCGCTTATGCCCACTTATCCCTTGACCTCCCCTGCCTCAAAAGAGCCTGACTCCCTAAAGGAAGGTGATCTGAGTGACATGGATGTCGATACACAGCTGCTAGTGGAGGCAGATGAGGTTGGATATCAGATGCCGCAAGAGGATCTGCATGGTGACTTAGTGTCAATTAGATCCCTCCTAACACAAACACATACCTTGCAGTTGCTGAGTCCGGTATGCATTGTGGTGACTCAACTTCCAGAAACCTGCTTGCTGCTAATGGGTAATCATTGTGACCGCTACAGCGTGAGAGGCTGGAAACATACCTATTGGGACTCTTTACTTTCCGACAACGTCGGCAGACAGCTTGTAACAACTCAGGACATGCCCTATTTTCCAATGCTCCCTGTCCTGCACCGGTTATTGCACTCACTGCATTATTTAACGCTCCTACGAAGGGGTATTGGCTGAATCACTCCCCTGCCTTTAATGGGACTTGCTGGTTACGCTACAGAACTGGCATGGGCTATCTATTCCCACTACCTAGTTTATCTAATATGTGACACTCGAGTTAACTCTTTCAGGGCTGCCCTCCATGATGTAGATTGCTCTCTGTTTGTATATGTATAATCCCAGTTCATATTATTTTGTTTGATGTTCACATTGATGCTCTTTTACACATCCATATACATTCTGTATTTAATTTGCCTTCAGAACAGTGAGGCTATTCTCAATGGTACTTTTCTAGCTTAAAAACTCACAAAAGTTTTTATTCCCTATTAGTAAGCTACCTTGTTCAATTATACTATGTTATAGTTTAATCATACTGCACTAGCTGAAACTATTTATGTGGTAGTTTTAGACATATGTTTTTATAGTGGAACTTTACATTGCACTGCAATTATATACTTTATCTACATGTGTGTCAATGTTCAGGGCAACGCTATTATTATTAAAAGGTACTAGATAGCCTATAAAGGTACTACACTATATTCTACCTCCCATATGGCTCAACAACAATTGCATATGCTACCAAGCCAATCTAGTACAGCTTTTGTGATTAGGGCTTTTTAGAGATTAGCAGTTAACTATGGACAATATGAATGTCTATCTGTGTGCACTACAGTTTATATACAAGCTTCTTCTTATACTGATACACACATGTTGCAATTGTGCCCTTAGGAACACCTTAACCCTATATTTTTATAATGAAACTTATGCTAAATAGAGCGGTCCTTCCTCTTAAGGCCATTGCCCTTTCTTTCTAATAGGCTGATATAACTTACTTGAATAATAAGGAACCCTGTGTTTTTTTTAATGCTATACATCCTAACTCCCTAGTCCATTATTATACTTTTGTCACCTAGCGTTACATTGCCCTTTGTATTAGTCTTCTGTTTCCCCTGTTGTATGACAGCCTGTTGAAAGTCCTGTCATTCCTTGGTGGGGTCTGCTGTGATCTCTAAAAGGACATGCCTACACTCAGCCTAAGCATATCTCTTTCTCTATATAGCTAATAGGGATTAGTGAAGTTTATTAGTTAAATGTTTTTAGCCTAACCTAACATGACTCTAAGTTATCTTAATATGCCTCAACTAACTCTCTCCATTATTAATTATGTGTAGTAGTTAGTGCTCAGTTAATAATGAGAAGTAGGTGCTGCTTATAGTATATATGTTATATGAGACTGCAAATTGTTCTAGGTAAGATTTATGGTATGAAATTTTTATTGTTTGGGTTTGTTTAACCAGGCTTACCTATAGTTCACCAATAATTTATATACTCATGGAGGTAAGCATACCGTCTAAACATGTTGTAAACATTAATAGCATTTATTTAGATCAAGTCATATTAACCAGTTATAACAGGAAGACTAGGCCTCCCTTGCTTAGACACACCTCTATTTATTGCAATAAGGTTGTCTTTTACCTATGATTATAAAGCATCATACATTTAGTATAATTCTAAAATACTCCCGAATAATGCCCCGTAGTGGTAAACTTTGAACTACCTTGACCGTCTGGTCCCATATAAATACCTCTTGGGACACTTGGTTTATATTTTGTATTAAAAGCTTTCCTGGAGGGGAGAACTCTAATATTCACGATAGCCTGATATAAATCTATGGTCAGCTTGTTGCTTATAAGTTAACCCAGCATTCTGTACAATGCCCTACTAGTTCCTATATATATAGCTCCGCCCCCCCACCCTTTTCCCTATGCGTATAGCGGTGCTTACCCGCTGAATATCCCCCACCCCCCTATTTACTTCGGCCCAAGAGTGGCTGATATTCATGTTAACCCTCCACAGGCTGATATTTTGGTCTTAGGTAAAATACTATTAGAATGTGGAGCTCATACGCTGACAATATATTATAAAATGAAGTTTTATTTAATCTCACCCAAGATACAGTCTATCTTCAAAACCAGATTTCAAATTGTTTTTTCTCTTGCTATATATGCCTATTGCTTTCTCAACAATACCTATGTATAGACAATGTATTAATCTCTTTGTTGTAACTTTGGCCTTTGGGCGAGTTCTTGTTGTGATGATATATGTCTTAACTTCAATAAAAAAAAAATTTTAAAAAAAAAACACACTTGTTGTGCAGTCTAGACCTTACGCAGACAACATGTTTGTGAGCATGCGCACTTGGTCACTGCATGATTGCAGTCTGGATTGCATACACTTTTGTAGAAAATTCTTAAAGGTAAATTACCCTTTTATAGCAACATTGTATTTCAAATACCTTACAACGTGGATATACAATGCACAGTTTAAGCAAGTTGCCTGAAGAATTTGAAATGTTTAGAACACAAAAATGTATACATTTATATCAGACAGTTAACTTCAAAGGTTGGTTAGAACTAGTGTTCTCCTTCAATCAAAGTATAAGTATTATAACTCGTATATTTAAAGGAACAAGTGTGTTTGTTTCATTATGTGTGCTTTCTCAGCGATTTTGCTGTTATGCTTTTAACTCTCTAAAATACATTTGTGTTTTTACATTTTGAGGAGAAGTTTCTTTTGCCATAGTGCGCCTACTTTTTTGGATGTATATGATTTGATTGGCATGGTTAACAGACCGGGCTTTGGCTGCACTTTCTACACTTCTCTTCTGACTACTCCCACTCTCCATGGTGCCGTGTTCCTGGGAAACAACAGGTAATTTTGACGATATTGCAGGATCTCTTCGTGCGCTTCTACACAGTTTTCTCTTTGTATCTTTATACATATATATATATATATATATATATATATGTATGTCTATAAATGTTGTCCCATGACAATATTTATGGTTGTACTTAATGCACCATATATCTTAATAAAATGCTTATTATATATAAATAAAAGTAAAAGAACAAAGTCAACACCATCAATACTAAAACCAACTTTGATTCATAGATCCAAGCCGCTGCCCCCCCTTATTGCCAACACTAAATAAAATCCTATTAACCTCTAAACCGCCATCCCCCCACATTGCCAACACTAAATAAAAACCTATTAACATCTAAACCGCCATCCCCCCACATCTCCAACACTAACTAAACCTAATAACCCCTAAACCACTGTCCCCCCACATTGCCAACACTAAATAAACATATTAAACTCTAAACCGCCATCCCCCCACATCGCCAACACTAAACAAACCTATTAACCCCTAAACCGCCATCCCCCACATCGCCAACACTATGTGTCATAAAAAAATAACACAAAGTCTACAATAAATCACACAATGTTACGTTACATTAAAGAGTCGAGACAAAACTTCTTTGTAGTCGTGATGGTAAAAGGAAGAAGAATATCCACACAGATTTGATCGTTGGTATAGTAAAAGTGGTATTGTTAGAAAACAATGATCGCTGTGGATAAAAAAATATCCTTTTACAAGATGAAAAGGTCTAAATTTCAGAAGGTGTATTTCCTTACTTACATTGACTGTGGATATTTCATTCCTCCTATGTTATCATTTCCCCGGCTCTGTTAGATTCCTCCTGGTATTCGCGCACAAACTTCAGATTCACCGCCGCCTGTAAGGAACTCTTTCTTAGTGGAACTCACACTAGAAAGCCAAAATGCGTTACACGAAATAGTTTTGCTTACCGGCATCTGTAGTGGGAGTTCCACCAAGAGGACGCAAGGAAATACACCTTCTGAATTTGGACCTTTCCAAGGGTTGCCACCTCAGCCATGTTTTCCTGGACACTTATGAGTTACACATGCTGCAGGGTGTGCAGGGAGGAACATGTATTGTGTTTCTGGACAGCACTATTCATATACCTCCCTGCACACCCTGCAGCATGTGTAACTTATAAGTGTTCTGTATTTTAAGGGAAGGGTGGCAACCCTAATTCCTTTCTTTGTAAAATTATTGTTTTTTTGTTTTATCCACATGATCATTGACCAAGATTACAAGTTGTGGGCTAAACCAGGTGCGTAAATAACGCAACAAAAATGAGCGGTATCGCACTCTTCATAGCGCTGCCATTACAAGTTACTGAAAGACCTAATTTTGTTGTGCGATATGGTGTGATAAGCTCCATACTGCACAAAACCCAAGGCCTGTCTTGATGTGCTCATACACATTTTCCACCATAGACATCAATGGAGAGAAAGTGTTAGAAAAAAGCGAACACCTGAAATCGCGGAATGGCGATCACTGTAATACAATCCCCTAACACCCTAACATAAAACATAATCTAAATACCTCTAACTCACTGTACCCCAAAATCACTGACACTAAAAAAAGTTATTAACCCCTAAATCACCGACCCCCCACAGCGCAACTACTATAATAAACCTATTAACCCCTAACCCACCGCCCCCCGACATCGCCAACACTAAAAAAGTTATTAACCTCTAAACCGCCGACCCCCAGATCGTAACTACTATAATAAACCAATTAACCCCTAAACTCCCAGCCCCCCACAATGCAACACACTAAATTAAACTATTAACCCCCAAACCTAACACCCGCTAAGTCGCTAACTTTAAATTAAACTTACAATATAACTACCTTTAAATTAAAAAAAAAATCTTACCTGTGAAATAAAATAAACTTTACTAAATTACTATTTAAAAAAAAAAACAAAAAAAAAAACCTAAGTTTCAAAAGTAAAAAATCCTACTATACAATATAAAACTTTTTTTAAAAAACTAACATTACAAAAAAACCCTCTAAAATTAGGAAAAATAAAAAAAAATATCTAAGATTACAAAAATAATAAATGAAATTATCCAAATAATTAAATTAAACCTAATCTAATACCCCTATAGTAACAAAAAAGCCCCCCAAAATAAAAACACTCCCTAATTTAACAATAAATTACCAATAGCCCTTAAAAGGGCCTTTTGTAGATTATTGCCCTAAATTAAACAGCTATTTTACCTAAAAAAAATAACAAAGTACCCCCTAACAGCAACCCCCCCCACCCAACTAACCCCCCAAAATAAAAAACCTAAGTCTAATAAAATAAATACCTAAGCTATCCATTGCCCCTAAAGGGGCATTTGTATGGGCATTGGCCTTAAAAGGGCAATCAGCTCTTTTGCAATCACCTCTTTTGCGCACATTAAAATAAAAAAATGGGGCGGAGCCTAGCGGAGCTCCAAGATGGAGGCTTTTAGATAGAGCTCCGTGAGTTAGGTCAGGGCAGGAGGCCAATTCTCCCTCTAAAGAGCGCACTTTGGGGGTTGTTAATGTTCCCCAACTCCTCACACCATCACAGAGCCTGAAGCAGCATTATCAGCTGGCAGCGGACCGACTGAGGAGGCGGCGGAAAAGGAAATCAATATACCCAGGGATCCGCCATCTTTTCCCTCCCCTCTCCTCCCGGTACCAGCGCAGTCACAGACAAGGTGATTCCAGGCAGCAGCACAGCCTTTAAACAGCCGACGGCACCACAGTTACATCCTACCTGGACTCCTGATGCGACACACAGTACACAGCTCCGCAGATGACCCCTAATGAGTGAGTACACCCCACACATGTAACGCTCACAAGCACCTATAACTGGGGATACGAACACCCAGCTTCACACACGAGAGGAGCAAGTAGCTAGAGGAGGCTGCAATGCAGATCACTTCTCATGATTTGAAAGCAACCAGACAGTTAGAAGCCATAGAATCTGATATGGGGAGACAGGCTTGGGACCTCTCCTGTAAAAAAGAAAGATTGCTCAGATAAGCTGGAAAAAGACTCTGGGGCACTATATTACCCACATGGTAACCACAATGAGGTCCCATAATTCTGTATAGAGGAGCTACATATTAATAGCAGGGGACCATCTCAACATTACATTTTTGGTGATTTGGGATCTGACTCAAGACCAAAAGCTAATCACACTCTTGGGTTTTTATGTTATGAAAGATCCTGGGAGGGAGGTCAAATTAAATAACAAGAGGCTGAGTTCTGGGCCTGCATTTTGTCTAAGGGCTAAGCCCTTGCTTTTTCTTTCTTTCCCTTTCCTCACACTCTCACCCATTCATACCGCAAGACTGCCATCTGGTGGACAAAAGTAATACTGTGGACTGATAGTTTTCACAACTTTCCAATAGTGAGATCAGGAATGGAGTTTGAATTAAAGCATTCCAGTCAGAAAGAGATCAGGAATTGTAATCCCCTAACTCCTATAAGTACAGGGAAGTTGGAATGGCCTCTATGAGACTAAGTAAGATGGAGAAATCAAACAAGAACACACCTGTCACCTCCTTTTTTAAGCCATCCCAAGGGGACAATTCTCAGGAACTGACCAAGGACATGGCGGAAATTAGAGAACCCACCTTAGCAGCACCTGACCATTTTGGGGATGAGACCCCTTTAACTAGAGCGGATCTTCGTCTGCTCGTTTCCAAGCAAGACATCACAAATAGCTTTGATAAACTGTGAGCCAAAATGGACACTATGCACACATCCATGAATGAAAGCCTAAGCGATATTAAAAAGGATATCTCCGAACTGGGCACCAGAGTAGAAACCCTTGAAAGTAACGGAGATAATCTTGTGGAGGATGTTGAGAAGGTAGTTCAACAAGTTTCACAACAGCAACAAGTGGTTGCGGAATTGCTAGACAAGATTGAGGATATGGAGAATAGAAATAGGAGAAGCAACATCCGACTGAAAGGCATCCCAGAAACAATCAAGAATGATGACCTTCCCTCCTATCTTCACCAGCTGTTCTGCGCAATTACAGGGATGTACCCCTCTACAGAGATAGAAATAGAAAGGGCTCATAGAGCCTTAAAGCCCAAACCAAAACCTGACCTCCCTCCTAGAGACGTCATTGTGGTGTTCTTAAGGTACCCAGAGAAAGACAAAATTCTCAGAGAAGCCGCCAAACAGCCAATTTTCAAATTTAGAGGCAATGTTATTCACTTCTACCAGGACCTGAGCACTAGAACACTGCAAAGAAGAGGTGCTTTACGACCCTTAACTACTCTCCTCAGGAAAAATCAAATCACATACAGGTGGGGTTTTCCATTTGCCCTGCACATCACTAAGGACAATAAAACCCTCATAGTTAGAGATGCCAGAGGAATCCCAGACATTTGTGAAATCCTTGGTCTTGAAACCCCGTCCATTCCAGAATCCTCGCAGACAGTAGAGGTGCCCAAACCGCAAAGAATACCTCTGAAATCCCAAAAATCACAATGGTCAAAAGCGCCTCATAAGAAACAGAAAAATAGATGAAGGTCTATACCTGAAATGTTGAGGTAATATTTTTTCTTCTCTATACAGTCTTGCAGATTACAGAAGACAGATGGAGATTACAGGACAGTGTCATGGAAATATGATCTCTGTGGCCGTGTTATTGTATGTTTATGGTTTTTGTTATTATGTAATCCAGAGCTTAGCCCAATCTTCATGCAGATACTACTCCACCCCTGTTCAGCGAGATAGTTAGAAGGGCAAGTATTCACGTGTTGGAGGTCTGAGAGAAGTCACTTATTTATTCTACACCAGCAAAGTGACTACGTAACTTACACCTCTCTCCAAACGATGGTACACGGGGTGTTAGCTGTGATGCCGCCAAAAAATCACACTGGTCATGAACGCCTCAAAAGAGACTGAAAAACAGACGATGGACTATACTTGTACTGTCTGGATAGTATCTTTTATTCTCTATACCATCTTATAGGTTGCAGAAGACAGACAGCAAATAAACGACAGTGACACATCAACATGATCCCTAATGCCAGGTTATTACATGTTTTCAGTCTTTGGTAACATATATTTCAGAGGTTAGCTCAACCCTTATGCAGATTCTAGTTCACCCTTGTTTTATGGGTCAGTTATGAGTGTAATTATTCAGCTATCAGAGACTATAGTGAAGTTACATATTTATTTTAAACCACCAAAGTTATTCAGTAAATTTTACCACCCTCCAAGAAATGTTATAAGGAGTGTTAGTTGGCCCCTCCTTAGTCCCTGACCCCCCTAGAACACAATATGTTTTTTCAGGATGATTATCCTAAAGATCTGTTTTTTATCTCAGGTTTACTCATATGGTTTATTCACATTGTTTTCACTGAAATTTACCTTTTTTTTTTCTCTATTTCAGAACTTTTCTCTTCTTATCTCTCTTCCTCTCCTGCCTTCCCCTCCCCTACAAGGACTCCGGGACTCCCCACCACAAGGACGAAGGTCAGAATCAATTACCAGGAGCTATAGTATCAAAGAGCAGGGTAAGATATATGTCTTGTATCTAGGGTTTAAAGGTCTACAGGCCGCTGTGAGACTCAGTAAGAATTCCAAACACGCACATGACCACCCCTAACATTACATTAGTCTCCCACAATATGAGAGGCCTTAACTCAGATGTCAAAAGGAGAAAAGCGTTAGCCCAGTACAGGCAGTTAGGAGCCAATGTTATATTTTTACAGGAGACCCACTTTATGTCCGGCCATGTCCCAAAATATTGGGAGAGACAATTCCCCTTATATTTCCACTCCACCACAGATAAGAAAAAGAGAGGGGTGTCTATCTTATTTCATTCCTCTTTAAACTTCAATCGCACTAATACCACTATAGATAAGGAGGGCAGATACATAATCGTTAGAGGCATACTGAACGAGGTGGAAATTGTTTTCTGTAATGTTTATGCTCCAAACAGCAGGAACAATTTTTTGCGGGTTTGTCGTTCCTTCTGTCTAGTTGGAATGCAACTAGAATATTCCTTGCTGGAGATTTTAATGTATCCCTGTATAAACAAGACTATTACCCAAAATCCCAACAGACTCACAGACACACTAGAAATGTAGGTAAAGCTAAATTAATTCTGCATACTCTGGAGGGACATAACCTCATAGACTCCTGGAAGGCCCTATATGGTGAAACCTCACACCACACTTTTTTTTCTTCGGCACACCGTAAATATTTTAGGTTGGATTACATTTTCTTGAGCCAAGTGCTCGTAACAAATCTTCTATCCTCCTCTATTTCGCCATGTGTGTGGTCATATCACGCTATGGTGCTAATAAAGGTGGAAGGGCTTCTACCACCCAGCTCTTTGAAGAGCTGGACATATGACCCCACAATGATGAAAGACCCAATACAGAAAGAGAACATAACCGGACACATGACTGAATATTGGAATATTAATACCAATACCGTTGACAACCCCATTCAGGTGTGGGCAGCACACAAAATGGTCCTAAGGGGACTCTTAATTCAGACTAAATCACAATACAAATGAAAAGTAAAAGCACTAATGACCACACTTCAATCGGACATAGCAGCCCTTGAGAGGCGTCATAAACTGACTGGTTCTAATAACACCTATAAAATTCTACAGGATAAGAGACTGGCCTTAGATAAAATTCTTAATGACCATTCGATCAGAGCAGGGATTCGGCTGCATGCTAGGTATTTTGTCTATGCGAACAAACCAGACAGGTTCCTAGCTAATAAAATTAGAAATAAAACCAGAGACATAACTATCCCCACACTCCGCAAACTGGGGGGGGGAGATGACCTCAAATCCAATAGATATAGTCAACACCTTTGCGGCATACTATGGATCCCTATATGACGGGCACAAAGTCAATAAAAGTCCACAAACTTACCTTCGATTGACCAACAAGATATTGAAATCTTGGGTGCAGACATCACAAGTCAGGAGGCACTTATAGTCTTACAGGACCTAAAACCAGGGAAGGCAGCCGGTCCAGATGGCTTCCCAGGTGAATATTATAAATTATTTAAAACTTCTCTTATGCCTCACCTAGTTAAATTTTGTAACCATATTCTGCAGGGTCACGCTATTCCCTCTGAGCTTCTAGATGCCAAGATTATAGTAATCCCCAAACCAGGCAAGGATAAAACGTCTTACCACAACTACAGACCAATTTCCCTTATTAATCAGGTCCTTAAAATTTTCACAAAAATCCTAGCTAATCGCCTCAAACACATTCTGCCCAAATTAATTCATCCCGACCAGGTGGGTTTTATAAAAAATAGGGAGGCCCCAGACAATATTAGGAGAATGATTGCCCTAATTGACTACGCACAATATACAAAAACGCCTTCTCTGTTGCTCTCTTTAGACGCAGAGAAGGCGTTTGACAGAGTGGATTGGGATTACATGCAGGCGGTCCTGGAAAGAGTGGGTATTAGGGGCCCATTTCTGTCAGCAATTAAAAATATATACTCCAGGGGCGTGTCCAAGCTGAGGCCATGATCAGAAGCATAATGGAGAAGCTCCTCAAGATTTTCTAATATTCTACAGATTATCTCCTCACTAATCAGCTATCCTAATGTACAACTTATGAAAACTAAGGAGGAGATGATATGAAGCAGAAAGATATCTTCATTATTATGACTGTATCAACAGGAGACATATAGGACCGGCTGAAAGTGAAGGCCGCAACATCGTTACACATTCATTTATCCCCCCTCGGTTCCTACAGTAACCGAGTAACGCAGTATTAACCTGCTACTATTCTCAGCATTCAGTCTTGTGGCTGATTAATTATGGAGGAGTACTATGCAACTATACACAATCTATTGGCAGAAATTGACATCAAGGCAGAGAAGGGATTCCAGGACCTCATGGCCGTTGTTAAAGAGGGCCACGCAGAGGAAGGAGACGATAATTTTAATCCTCAGGAGGCAGACACACCTACGCCACAATCAAACTTACCGGTTACAAGGCAGATATCGGAACCTCATCCTAAGACCTTGCATTTGGTCTTGACCTGCGCAAGTCGGAAGGCCATCACAGATGATTCAGCCCAGTCTAACCAGCTTACCTCAGCTTCAGCGGTAACCTTCAGCGTGAGGCCCGTGTCTATCTTCTTGTATGGGGAACCTGGTAGTGGGGGTGCGGCCGGCTCCCGTGACTGGATGTGGGATAATACCCATGATCCCCATCAACCTGGAAGATATGTTGTAATGGAGATAAGACAGGGGAGATTTCTGAACTTCTGCAAAGGTACTTTTCTCTTTCTGGGTGAGTCAGCCTTATTACAGTATTGGAAGGACTTAGTCACACACCAGGGTTCAACAGTTATGATTCGTTCCGGAGTTGGCTAATGGAAAATGAACGATGGCAGTAGCACTCAGAACTGCACTATGTTAGGCATATTTTTCTTTTTTTCTAAGTACTCAAGAGACGCCATTTGTTCATTTAAAGAGGCAAATGCAAGTAATATATATCAATGGTACCTGATATGCTTATCTTGGTTTTACGTTTGTATGTGTTCCCCACCTGGGGTGAGATAATAGTTTATTTCTAATGTATAGTTAGCTCTGTGTATTATTACTTATTGTTTTCATAGTCCATATAAATTAGAGCTCTGACATAGCATGCGCACACTAAGGTTTTTTCCTCATGGTTAGGTTGTACAAACGGATAAATTATTTTGAAATTCACGGAAGGCATAACCTCTTACTGAAACTAGTATGTATATATTTTTTCTCTAACACACTGGGTCAAATATTCAATAGCTCTCCAGAAGGTTTATCCGGTAATAATATATAATATAGATGTCATGTATCTCACCTATTATGCCTTTCCCTATGCTAAGGCTCAGCTAGCTCATGAATGAACAAACTAGGATGTCTTATATCACTAATGCACTTTGTTTAATCCCTGGTTTATTCAAACAAAGAGAGATATATTGGTAATGATGTTTAACTTCTTATAATATTAGGACCTCTTAGCCAATGTTTATTTGGACACCATACAAGGGTGACACAACATGTTAATTAGTAGGAGCTGTAACTAGTTCACTATCTCAAGAGGGATCCTAATACTCATATTTACTTCTATCTCCCATACCTACCTTCTTTGCCATTTTTAACAAGTTAATTTAAACTAGGTAGCCTAAACTTGTATGCATTTACTCCTTCTCTCCAACAGTCTTACGGCTAGATTTAGAGTTGGGCGGTAGCCGTTAAAACCAGCGTTAGAGGCTCCTAACGCTGGTTTTTACCACCCTCTGGTATTTGGAGTCAGTCAGGAAAGTGTCTAACGCTCACTTTGCAGCCGCGACTTTTCCATACCGCAGATCCCCCTACGCCATTTGCGTATCCTATCTTTTCAATGGGATCTTTCTAACGCCGGTATTTAGATTCGTGACTGAAGTGAGCATTAGAAATCTAACGACAAAACTCAAGCCGAAAAAAAAAGTCAGTAGTTAAGAGCTTTCTGGGCTAACGCCGGTTTATAAAGCTCTTAACTACTGTGCTCTAAAGTACACTAACACCCATAAACTACCTATGTACCCCTAAACCGAGGTCCCCCCACATCGCCGCCACTCTATTAAAATTTTTTAACCCCTAATCTGCCGCTCCGTACACCGCCGCCAGCTACGTTATCCATATGTACCCCTAATCTGCTGCCCCTAACATCGCCGACCACTATGTTATATTTATTAACCCCTAATCTTCCGCCCCCGCTATCGCTGACACCTGCATATTATTATTAACCCCTAATCTGCCACTCCATACACCGCCGCCAGCTACATTATACCTATGTACCCCTAATCTAGTGCCCCTAACACCACCGACCCCTATATTATATTTATTAACCCCAAATCTGGCCCCCACAACGTGGCCTCAACCTACCTACAATAATTAACCCCTAATCTGCCGACCGGATCTCACCGCTACTATAATAAATGTATTAACCCCTAAAGCTAAGTCTAACTCTAACCCTAACACCCCCCTAACTTAAATATAATTTAAATCTAATGAAATAAATTAACTATTATTAAATAAATTATTCCTATTTAAAGCTAAATACTTACCTGTAAAATAAATCCTAATATAGCTACAATATAAATTATAAATATATTATATAGCTATTTTAGAATTAATATTTATTTTACAGGCAACTTTGTAATTATTTTAACCAGGTACAATAGCTATTAAATAGTTAATAACTATTTAATAGTTACCTAGTTAAAATAATTACAAAATTACCTGTAAAATAAATCCTAACCTAAGTTACAATTAAACCTAACACTACACTATCAATAAATAAATTAACTAAAATACCTACAATTATCTACAATTAAACCTACACTATCAATAAATTAATTAAATACAATACCTACAAATAAATACAATGAAATAAACTAACTAAAGTACAAAAAATAAAAAAGAACTAAGTTACAAAAAATAAAAAAATATTTACAAACATTAGAAAAATATTACAACAATTTTAAACTAATTACACCTACTCTAAGCCCCCTAATAAAATAACAAAGCCCCCCAAAATAAAAAAATGCCCTACCCTATTCTAAATTTAAAATAGAAAAGCTCTTTTACCTTACCAGCCCTGAAAAGGGCCCTTTGCGTGGCATGCCCCAAATAATTCAGCTCTTTTGCCTGTAAAAAAAAACCATACAATACCCCCCCCCCAATATTACAACCCACCACCCACATACCCCTAATCTAACCCAATCCCCCCTTAAATAAACCTAACACTAAGCCCCTGAAGATCTCCCTACCTTGTCTTCACCTCACCGGGTTCAGCGATCAGTCCAGAAGAGGGTCCGAAGTCTTGATCCAAGCGGCGGCTGAAGAACTCCATCATCGGGCTGAAGTCGGAAGTCCATCATCGGGATGAAGTCTTCTATCAAGCGGCATCTTTAATCTTCCTTCTTCCGGAGCAGAGCCATTTCTTCCCAGCCGACGCGGATCCATTCTCTTCAACCGCCGCCTACTCGCCGAATGACGGTTCCTTTAAATGATGTCATCCAAGATGGCGTCCCTCGAATTCCGATTGGCTGATAGGATTCTATCATCCAATCGGAATTAAGGTAGGAATATTCTGATTGGCTGATGGAATCAGCCAATCAGATTCAAGTTCAATCCGATTGGCTGATCCAATCAGCCAATCAGATTAAGCGCACATTCTATTGGCTGTTCCGATGAGCCAATAGAATGCGAGCTCAATCTGATTGGCTGATTGGATCAGCCAATCAGATTGAACTTGAATCTGATTGGCTGATTCCATCAGCCAATCAGAATATTCCTACCTTATTTCCGATTGGCTGATAGAATCCTATCAGCCAATCGGGATTCGAGGGACGCCATCTTGGATGACTTCATTTAAAGGAACCGGCATTCGGCGAGTAGGCGGCGGTTGAAGAGGATGGATCCGCGTCGGCTGGGAAGAAGATGGCTCCGCTCTGGAAGAAAGAAGATTGAAGATGCCGCTTGATAGAAGACTTTATCCCGATGATGGACTTCCGACTTCAGCCCGATGATGGAGTTCTTCAGCCGCCGCTTGGATCAAGACTTCGGACCCTTTTCTGGACCGATCGCTGAACCCGGTGAGATGAAGACAAGGTAGGTAGATCTTCAGGGGCTTAGTGTTAGGTTTATTTAAGGGGGTTTTGGGTTAGATTAGGGGTATGTGGGTGGTGGGTTGTAATGTTGGGGGGGGGTATTGTATGTTTTTTTTTTTACAGGCAAAAGAGCTGAATTATTTGGGGCATGCCCCTCAAAGGGCCCTTTTTAGGGCTCGTAAGGTAAAAGAGCTTTTCTATTTTAATTTTAGAATAGGGTAGGGCATTTTTTTATTTTGGGGGGCTTTGTTATTTTATTAGGGGGCTTAGAGTAGGTGTAATTAGTTTAAAATTGTTGTAATTTTTTTTAATGTTTGTAAATATTTTTTTATTTTTTGTAACTTAGTTCTTTTTTTATTTTTTGTACTTTAGTTAGTTTATTTCATTGTATTTATTTGTAGGTATTGTATTTAATTAAGTTATTGATAGTGTAGTGTTAGGTTTAATTGGAGATAATTGTAGGTATTTTAGTTAATTTATTTATTGATAGTATAGTGTTAGGTTTAATTGTAACTTAGGTTAGGATTTATTTTACAGGTAATTTTGTAATTATTTTAACTAGGTAACTATTAAATAGTTATTAACTATTTAATAGCTATTGTACCTGGTTAACATAATTACAAAGTTGCCTGTAAAATAAATATTAATCCTAAAATACCTACAATATAATTATAATTTATATTGTAGCTATATTAGGGTTTATTTTACAGGTAAGTATTTAGCTTTAAATAGGAATAATTTATTTAATAATAGTTAATTTATTTCGTTAGATTTAAATTATATTTAAGTTAGGGGGGTGTTAGGGTTAGAGTTAGACTTAGCTTTAGGGGTTAATACATTTATTATAGTAGCAGTGAGATCCGGTCGGCAGATTAGGGGTTAATTATTGTAGGTAGGTGGAGGCGACGTTCTGGGGGGCAGATTAGGGGTTAATAAATATAACATAGGGGTCGGCAGTGTTAGGGGCAGCAGATTAGGGGTACATAGGTATAATGTAGCTGGCGGCGGTGTACGGAGCGGCAGATTAGGGGTTAATAATAATATGCAGGTGTCAGCGATAGTGGGGGCGGCAGATTAGGGGTTAATAAATATAACATAGTGGTCTGCGATGTTAGGGGCAGCAGATTAGGGGTACATAGGGATAATGTAGCTGGCGGCGGTATACGGAGCGGCAGATTAGGGGTTAAAAAAAATATGCAGGTGTCAGCGATAGCAGGGGCAGCAGATTAGGGGTTAAGAAGTGTAAGGTTAGGGGTGTTTAGACTCGGGGTACATGTTAGATTATTAGGTGCAGACGTAGGAAGTGTTTCCCCATAGAAAACAATGGGGCTGCCTTAGGAGCTGAACGCTGCTTTTTTGCAGGTGTTAGGTTTTTTTTCAACTCAAATGGCCCCATTGTTTTCTATGGGGGAATCGTGCACAAGCACGTTTTTGAAGCTGGCCTCATCCGTAAGCAACGCTGGTATTTAGAGTTGCAGTGGCGGTAAATATGCTCTACGCTCCCTTTTTTGGAGCCTAACGCAGCCATTCTGTGAACTCTAAATACCAGCGGTATTTAAAAGGTGCGGGGGGAAAAAAGCATGCGTAGCTAACCCACCCCTTTGGCCGCAGAACTCTAAATCTAGCTGTTAATCTCCATTTGTCATTGTATGTCATTCTTCTTTGTTATGAGAATAGTATTATCTTCCTATACCAATATCAGCATTATCAGTAGTCAAGACCTTCTCTCCTATATTCTCTTGTCAGTAGCATCTAGAAGGTCATATTATACATAAGTCATTATCCCTATATTAAATAATAAATACATCTTTATATTACATTTAGTCTATCATACTATAGGATGTACAGTGGGGAAAAAAAGTATTTAGTCAGCCACCAATTGTGCAAGTTCTCCCACTTAAGAAGATGAGAGAGGCCTGTAATTTTCATCATAGGTATACCTCAACTATGAGAGACAAAATGTGGAAACAAATCCGAATAATCACATTGTCTGATTTGGAAAGAATTTATTTGCAAATTATGGTGGAAAATAAGTATTTGGTCATCTTCAAACAAGCAAAATTTCTGGCTCTCATAGACCTGTATCTTCTTCTTTAAGAGGCTCCTCTGTCCTCCACTCATTACCTGTATTAATGGCACCTGTTTGAACTTGTTATCAGTATAAAAGACACCTGTTCACAACCTCAAACAGTCACACTCCAAACTCCACTATGGTGAAGACCAAAGAGCTGTCGAAGGACACCAGAAACAAAATTGTAGACCTGCACCAGGCTGGGAAGACTGAATCTGCAATAGGCAAGCAGCTTGGTGTGAAGAAATCAACTGTGGGAGCAATAATTAGAAAATGGAAGACATACAAGACCACTGATAATCTCCCTCGATCTGGGGCTCCACGCAAGATCTCACCCCGTGAGGTCAAAATGATCACAAGAACAGTGAGCAAACATCCCAGAACCACACGGGGGGACCTAGTGAATGACCTTCAGAGAGCTGGAGCAACGTAACAAAGGCTACCATCAGTAACACACTACGCTGCCAGGGACTCAGATCCTGCAGTGCCAGACGTGTCCCCCTGCTTAAGCCAGTACATGTCCGGGCCCATCTGAAGTATGCTAGAGAGCATTTAGATGATCCAGAAGTGGATTGGGAGAATATCATATGGTCAGATGAAACCAAAGTAGAACTGTTTGGTAGAAACACAACTTGTCGTGTTTGGAGGAGAGAGAACACCATACCTACTGTGAAGCATGGGGGTGGCAACATCATGCTTTGGGGCTGTTTCTCTGCAAAGGGAACAGGACGACTGATCCGTGTACATGAAAGAATAAATGGGGCAATGTATTGTGAGATTTTGAGTGCAAACCTCCTTCCATCAGCAAGGGCATTGAAGATGAAATGTGGCTGATCTTTCAGCATGACAATGATCCCAAACACACCGCCCGGGCAACGAAGGAGTGGCTTCGTAAGAAGCATTTCAAGTCCTGGAGTGGCCTCCAGATCTCATCCCCATAGAAAACCTTTGGAGGGAGTTGAAAGTCCGTGTTGCCCAGGGACAGCCCCAAAACATCACTGCTCTAGAGGAGATCTGCATGCAGGAATGGGCCAACATACCAGCAACAGTGTGTGACAACCTTGTGAAGACTTACAGAAAATGTTTGACCTCTGTCATTGCCAACAAAGGATATATAACAAAGTATTGAGATGAACTTTTGATATTGACCAAATACTTATTTTCCACCATAATTTGCAAATAAATTATTTCCAAATCAGACAATGTGATTGTCTGGATTTGTTTCCACATTTTGTCTCTCATAGTTGAGGTATACCTATGATGAAAATTACAGGCCTCTCTCATCTTCTTAAGTGGGAGAACTTGCACAATTGATGGCTGACTAAATACTTTTTTTCCCCACTGTAAGTGGCTATATATCACCCTAGCTCCCTGCAGTGATACAAGCTATTAGGTATAGGCCCAGAAGTGACCTATAGAAAAGTTGGGAGTTATAAAAAGTCTAAAAAAATAAAAAATGAGGTTTCATTGCCATATGTTTAAGTAGAAAGTCAGTTGTTATTGCTTAGACTGATTTTGTTTTGTTTTGTTTTATAGATGTTTAACCCTGCAATTGTTATATATGAGTGGTTATATATCACCCTAGTTCCCTGCAGTGATACAAGTTATTAGGTATAGGCCCAGAAGTGACCTATAGAAAAGTTGTGAGTTATACAAAGTCTAAAAAAAAAAAAAAAAATTGGGGTTTCATTACCATATGTTTAAGAAGAAAGTCAGTTGTTATTGCTTAGATTGATTTTTTTTTTTCCTATGGATGTGTAACCCTGAAATTGTTATATATGTGAAGAAACATATAATATGACATATTGTAATATATAAAAACCTCAATAAAAATCTTTGATTTAAAAAAAAATAAAAAATATATACTCCACTCCTACAGCACGAGTCAGGGCTATGGGTCACCAGTCCGACAGTTTCAATGTCCTCAACGGTACTTGGCAGGGATGCCCTTTGTCCGCCCTGTTGTTTGCGCTCTGCATAGAATCCCTGGCCCAACACATTAGAAACTCCCCAGACATCTCGGGTATAAGCATCAAACAAGGGGAATATAAGCTCACTTTATTTGCGGATGATATTCTTCTATCTCTAACCAGACCTTTGATCTCCCTCCCAAATCTTTATAAAATTATTGACTCCTTCTCCAAAATTTCTGGATATAAGGTAAACCTAGAAAAATGTGAGGCTATGCCTATAGGTCTTCCTGACCACACTAAAAAGCTAATAGAATTACATTTTGAATTTAAATGGATTAAACAGCACCTCCGTTATTTAGGGATAAACCTAACAAAAAGCTCTTCAGAATTATATCATGCAAACTTCCCCACACTATACAAATCTATTAAACAGTACCTTAGAAATTGGAGCAAACTGAGATTCTCTTGGTTTGATAGGTTGTCTGCAGTTAAGATGTCAGTGCTCCCATGGATTCTTTACCTGTTTCGCACCTTACCTATAAATATCCCAATGCAAGATCTGGACGATCTTCAAAAACATACCAACAGCTTCATAAGAGGTAACAAAAAAGCCAGAATTTCTTCTAATACACTTAATAGACACAGAAAGTTGGGGGGAATCGGGGCACCAAACTTCAAACATTACTATCAGGCGGCCAGGCTAGCACAGACAACCCTCCTTAATGAGCTAGAAGAGGATATAATTTGGACAAAAATAGAATCAGACATTATAGAATTAGAGCCACGATCTTTAGTGCTGTGGGACCCAAAACGCTGTATCTGTAAAAATCACACCACTTTCCCAATCTCAGACTTCATGATTAAACAATGGTCCAAACTCTTCTCAACTCTTAAGCTACTTCCACATAATTCGGTTAAAACTCCACTGGGATGTATAATTAATACGGAACATACCCCAATTATGAAAAAATTGGAAAACAGGGGACTGTATAGGATTGCAAATCTGTTGGAGAGGGGTAGAATGCTCACCTATACACAATTGCAAGAAAAACTCCATCCCACCAAACTCCACTGGTTCTTATTCCTGCAAATCTCTTCTACGATACACCACCTTACATCAGTGGGCTCGGGTACACCTCTCACCATCCTAGAACTATGTGTAGTTCACCATCGAGGCCTAAGAAAACAATTTCGCAATTATACCAGGCAATTCAGTGTGCCTTAGGGAATACTAAAACCCCTTTACAAGTTAAATGAGAAACAGACCTAAACAAGGTATTTGATATACAATCCTGGCATGCAATTTTATATAACGCGGGTAGGGGGTTGCTTAGTGCAGACATGTGAGAAAACATTATCAAGACTGACTTTCGTTGGTATCTCACCCCGCTGATTACCTCACACACTGTTAGACACGGAACCAAACTCTGTTATAGAGGCTGTGATGAGGAAGGCTCTTATAAACACATGTGGTGGGATTGCCCTCACCCACATAGGGTGTGGAATAGGCTATCATATTTTTTAAGCTCCATTTTGGAAAGCCCTATTAAACTCTCAATGGAACAAGCACTACTACATACCAGACTTAAAGAGTTCAATAAATACATAAACCAATTCATTAAGATAACCTGCACAGCAACCAGGGTGTGTATTGCACGCCACTGGAAAGAGAGTGCCCCATCCTGGGGAGAAGTTATATTAAAAATTTGACACTACTATAATATGTCGGCACAGGCAGCAATACTACAAGACACGCATGAAACTTTTCAGAAAGTATGGTGTCACTGGATTTTACACGATACTTCCCAAGCCAGATTAGAGGGTATGTGACAGGCCTTCTCTATGAGGGTCCACTTCTTAACGAGTTAGAGGTATGTTGTATCCGAACAGTTACCAAGTCAAACCCCTCCAGGTAAAGGTGGATGTCCTGTTGAAGTCCTTCCCCGTTCCCCCCCACCCCTTTCTTTCTACTTCTGACTTTCCTTTTTCTTTCTCTTCACCAAGTACTTTGTATGCAATGAGAAGCTGATACACCACAAATTCCTATAGTAGAATGCAGAGTAAACTAATATGTTATTATTACCTGTTTCAGTATAATGACAACCGATCAAAACTCTGTAAGTATTGATAGAGGCCTGTATGCAACAAAGCTAATTTTCTCTCCTTGTTTTTTTTTTGGTTGTATTGTAATATGTTTCTGTGGTTGTTACATTGTACATCCTTTTTGAATGTCTCACTTCTTACTGTTTTTTTTTTGATAAACACAAAAACAAAACCTCAATAAAAATTTTATTAACTAAAATAAAAAAAACACCCCCCCCAAAAAATAAAAAAATAACACTAACCCCAGAAAATGTACTCACAGTGCTTGAAGTTTGAAGTCGGGACATCCATCGTCATCCAGGCGGCGAGAAGTGTTTAAATCAGCCAATAGAATTTAAGCAGCTCTCATCCTATTGGCTGATTTGAATATTTCAGCCAATAGGAATGCAACGGTACCCCAATATAAAAGGGGGGTACCTTGCATTACCTTGCTGGATGTCATCGCCAGTCCTGGTCAGCTCTGCTCCACACCGCCACAGCTCGCCACCAGGATGAAGAAAGAAAATGCCCCTGCAATGGATGAAGAAGTCGCCGCCTGGATGAAGACTTCTCGTCGCCTGTATGAAGATGGATGTCCGGACTGTGAGTACATTTTCTGGGGTTAGTGTTAGTTTTTTGTTTTTTTTAAGATTAGTTTCTTTTATTTTAATGGACGCAAAAGAGCTGATTGCAAAAGAGCTGATTGCCCATACAAATACCCTTTTAGGGTCAATGAGTAGCTTAGGTTTTTATTAGACTTAGGTTTTTTATTTTGGGGTTGGTTGGGTGGGGGGTTTTACTGTTAGGGGGACTTTGTAAGTTTATTATGTAAAAGAGGTGTTTACTTTAGGGCAATGCAAAAGGCCATTTGAGGAGCTATTGGTAGTTTGTTAGATTAGGGGATGTTTTTATTTTGGGGGCCTTTTTTGTTTTTATAGAGCTATTAGATTAGGTTTAATTTGTATTATTTTGGATAATTTCATTTATTATTTTCTGTAATCTTAGTGGTTTTTTATTTTTCGTAATTTTAGTGTTATTTGTTTTTTGTAATGATAGATAATTTAAAATTTTTGTAATTTAGTGTTTGTTTTTTGTAATTTAGTTTTTTTTATTTCTAGTTTAATTTTTTTTAAATATTAATGTTAGGTTAATTTATAGTTTAATCTTAGTTTTTTTTTTATTTCACAGGTAAGTTTTTATATTTTAATTTTAATTTAAAGTTGGGGGGTTTAGGTTTAGGGGTTAATAGTTTAATTTAGTGTTTTGCGATGTGGGGGGCCGGCGGTTTAGGGTTTAATAGGTTTATTATAGTAGTAGCGATGTGGGGGCTTGCGGTTTAGGGGTTAATAGGTTTATTGTAGTAGTAGAGATGTGGGGGCCGGTGGTTTAGGGGTTAATAGTTTTATTTAGTGTGGGATATGTGGGTGGTGGCCGTTTAGGGGTTAATACGGTTATACTATTTGCGATGCGGGGGATGGCGGTTTAGGGGTTAATAGTGTAGTTTATGGGTGTTAGTGTACTTTGTAACATTTTTGTTATGAGTTTTGTGAAACATTTTTGTTTTGCAAAATCCATAACTACTGGTCTCAGATAGCGGAATGGATCGTGGTGGTATAGACTATAACGCTAGTGTTATAGCTGGACCGCACAACCTGTAATACAGACGCAATGAAAATCCTGCACTCAAAAGTGCGTAATGGAGAGTTGCGTAAAGGCTTAAAAGGAGACCTGCATATTCTGCACACAATGGTCAATTTTTCAGTATAGTTACACTCATACTAAAAAATACTAAAAAAAGGAGTGTTATCTAATTCTGAGTTTAAACCCTTTGGATATAAAGTGTCAAAGTTATAAATAAATTCGGCTTCCTTCCTTAATAACTTAAATTCAAAATTCCCACCTCGCCAATCATGTCCTACTTTCCTTAGGCCCCAATATTTTAATCCCTTAATCTGTTTGCTATGAACTTCTGTAAAATGTTTATATAGGTGAGTATTTGTTAATCCTCTCTCTACAAAGGATGCTCTCTAATCCTGTCTCTTAACATTCTAGAGGTTTCACTTATATAGATCAGATTGCAAGAGCATTGTAGCATGTATACAATTCCTTTGCTACTACACCTACTTGTGTCTTTGATTTCAAAGTCTTTATCTAAACCTGGAAAATGTATAGTTTTCTTTTTGCTACTATATCTGCATGCCCGACAAGTTAGGCATGGATAAAAACCTTTTACACTTTCACCCTTCAGATCTTTATCTTTATTTATAGGATTTTTAATTCAGTTGAATTCACTTGGGGCTAACATGCGGCTAGATTTAGAGTTGGGCGGTAGCCGTCAAAACCAGTGTTAGAGGCTCCTAACGCTGGTTTTTACCGCCCTCTGGTATTTGGAGTCAGTCAGGAAAGGGTCTAATGCTCACTTTGCAGCCGTGACTTTTCCATACCGCAGATCCCCCTACGCCATTTGCGTATCCTATCTTTTCAATGGGATCTTTCTAACGCCGATATTTAGAGTCGTGGCTGAAGTGAGCGTTAGAAATCTAACGACAGAACTCCAGCCGCAGAAAAAAGTCAGTAGTTAAGAGCTTTCTGGGCTAATGCCGGTTTATAAAGCTCTTAACTACTGTGCTCTAAAGTACACTAACACCCATAAACTACCTATGTACCCCTAAACCGAGGTCCCCCCACATCACCACCACTCTATTAAATTTTTTAACCCCTAATCTGCCGCTCCGTACACCGTCGCCAGCTAAGTTATCCCTATGTACCCCTAATCTGCTGCCCCTAATACCGCCGACACCTATATTATATTTATTAACCCCTAATCTGCCCCCCCCAACGTCGCCGCCACCTACCTACACTTATTGACCCCTAATCTGCCGAGCGGACCGCACCGCTACTATAATAAAGTTATTAACCCCTAATCTGCCTCACTCCCGCCTCAATAACCCTATAATAAATAGTATTAACCCCTAATCTGCCCTCCCTAACATCGCCAACACCTAACTTCAAGTATTAACCCCTAATCTGCCGACCGAAGCTCACCGCTACTATAATACATTTATTAACCCCTAAAGCTAAGTCTAACCTTAACCCTAACACCCCCCTAAGTTAAATATAATTTAAATCTAACTAAATAAATTAACTCTTATTAAATAAATTATTCCTATTTAAAGCTAAATACTTACCTGTAAAATAAACCCTAATATAGCTACAATATAAATTATAATTATATTGTAGCTATTTTAGGATTAATATTTATTTTCCAGGCAACTTTGTATTTATTTTAACCAGGTACAATAGCTATTAAATAGTTAAGAACTATTTAATAGTTACCTAGTTAAAATAATTACAAATTACCTGTAAAATAAATCCTAACCTAAGTTACAATTAAACCTAATACTACACTATCAATAAATAAATTAAATAAACTACCTACAATTATCTACAATTAAACCTAACACTACACTCTCAATAAATTAATTAAATACAATACCTACAATTAAATACAATGAAATAAACTAACTAAAGTACAAAAAATAAAAAAGAACTAAGTTACAAAAAAAAAAATATTTAAAAACATTAGAAAAATATTACAACAATTTTTAAACTAATTACACCTACTCTAAGCCCTCTAATAAAATAACAAAGCCCCCCAAAATAAAAAAATGCCCTACCCTATTCTAAATTTAAAAAGTTCAGAGCTCTTTTACCTTACCAGCCCTGAAAAGGGCCCTTTGCGGGGCATGCCCCAAAGAATTCAGCTCTTTTGCCTGTAAAAAAAAAACATACAATACCCCCCCAACATTACAACCCACCACCCACATACCCCTAATCTAACCCAAACCCCCCTTAAATAAACCTAACACTAAGCCCCTGAAGATCTCCCTACCTTGTCTTCACCACACCGGGTCCCGATCTGTCCAGAAGAGCCTCCGAAATCTTCATCCAAGCCCAAGCAGGGGCTGAAGAGTGACGTCCATCCTCCGGCTGAAGTCTGGTTCCAAGCGGCAAATGAAGAAGTCCATCTTCGGGAAGAAATCTTCATCTTATCCGGGCAGAAGAGGACATCCGGACCAGCAAACATCTTCATCCAAGCCGCATCTTCTATGTTGTTCCATCGGATGATGAACGGCTGATCTTGAAGACCTCCGGCGCGAATCCATCCTCTTCGTTCGACGTCCGACTGAAGAATGACGGTTCCTTTAAGGGACGTCATCCAAGATGGCGTCCCTTGAATTCCGATTGGCTGATAGGATTCTATCAGCCAATCGGAATTAAGGTAGGAAAATTCTGATTGGCTGATGGAATCAGCCAATCAGATTCAAGTTCAATCCGATTGGCTGATTGGATCAGCCAATCAGATTGAGCTTGCATTCTATTGGCTGTTTTACAAAGTTGCCTGTAAAATAAATATTAATCCTAAAATAGCTACAATATAATTATAATTTATATTGTAGCTATATTAGGGTTTATTTTACAGGTAAGTATTTAGCTTTAAATAGGAATAATTTATATAATAAGAGTTAATTTATTTAGTTAGATTTAAATTATATTTAACTTAGGGGGGGGTGTTAGTGTTAGGGTTAGACTTAGCGTTAGGGGTTAATCCATTTATTAGACTAGCGGCAAGATCCGATCGGCAGATTAGGGGTAAATTATTGTAGGTAGCTGGCGGCGACGTTGTGGGGGGCAGATTAGGGGTTAATAAATATAATATAGGGGTCGGCGGTGTTAGGGGCAGCAGATTAGGGGTACATAACTATAATGTATGTTGCGGCGGTATACAGAGCGGCAGATTAGGGGTTAAAAATAATATGCAGGGGTCAGCAATAGCGGGGGCGGCATATTAGAGGTTAATAAGTGTAAGGTTAGGGGTGTTTAGACTCGGGGTACATGTTAGGGTGTTAGGTGCAGACATAGGAAGTGTTTTCCCATAGTAAACAATGGGGCTGCGTTAGGAGCTGAACGCTGCTTTTTTGCAGGTGTTAGGTTTTTTTTCAGCTCAAACTGCCCCATTGTTTTCTATGGGGGAATCATGCACGAGCACGTTTTTGAAGCTGGCCGCGTCTGTAAGCACCGCTGGTATTGAGAGTTGCAGTGGCGGTAAATATGCCTGTATGCTCCCTTTTTGGAGCCTAACGCAGCCATTCTGTTAACTCTAAATACCAGCAGTATTTAAAAGGTGCGGGGGAAAAAAAGCACGCGTAGCTAACGCACCCCTTTGGCCGCAGAACTCTAAATCTAGCCAATGGTTTTAAAATTCTTTGTTTTAAAATTCTTTGTTTTTCTGTATATTATCTTTGGATATGGTGAGATCTTATCTCCTATTACTGGGTCTTTCTTGATTAAATGCCAATCGCCTAGATTACAAATCTTGCGTTAGCCTTAAAAAGCAGCATTCAGAGGTCCCAACGCTGCTTTTTAACGCCCGCTTTTATTACGAGTCTGGCAGGTGCAGGTGTACCGCTCACTTTTCTTCCATGACTCGAGCTTACCGCAAATCCCCTTACGTAAATTGCGTATCCTATATTTTTAATGGGACTTGCCTAACGCCTGTATTACAAGTCTTGGAAGAAGTGAGCGGTAGACCCTCTCCTGTCAAGACTCCTACCGCATTTAAAAGTCAGTAGTTAAGAGTTTTATAGGCTAACGCCGTAACATAAAACTCTTAACTAAAGTGCTAAAAAGTACACTAACACCCATAAACTACCAATTTACCCCTAAACCGAGCCCCCCCCCCCACATCGCAAACACTTAAATAAAGTTTTTAACCCCTAATCTGCCGACTGGACATCGCCGCCACTTTAATAAATATATTAACCCCTAAACCGCCGCACTCCCGCCTCGCAAACACTAGTTACATTTTATTAACCCCTAATCTGCCGTCCCTAACATTGTCGACACCTACCTACATTTATTAACCCCTAATCTTCCGACCCCAACGTCGCCGCTACTATATTAAATTTATTAACCCCTAAACCTAAGTCTAAACCTAAGTCTAACACCCCCCTAACTTAAATATAATTTAAATAAAATGAAATTAAATTACTACAATTAATTATATTATTCCTATTTAAAACTAAATACTTACCTGTAAAATAAACCATAAGATAGCTACAATATAACTAATAGTTACATTTGTATCTATCTTAGGGTTTATATTTATTTTACAGGCAACTTTGTATTTATTTTAACTAGGTACAATAGTTATTAAATAGCTAACCTAAATTACAATTACACCTAACACTATACTATCATTAAATTAATTACCTAAACTAACTACAATTAATTAAATACATTTAAATTAAATAAACTAAAGTACAAAAAAACCCCCACTAAATTACAGAAGAAATTTAAACTAATTACACATAATCTAATCCCCCTAATAAAATAAAAAAAAAACCAAAATAATAAAATTCCCTACCCTATACTTAATTACAAATAGCCCTTAAAAGGGCCTTTTTGCGGGGCATTGCCCCAAAGTAATCAGCACTATTACCTGTAAAAAAATACAATACCCCACCCCCCAACATTACAACCCACCACTGGGTCCAATCAGCCAATAGAATGCAAGCTCAATTCTATTGGCTGATTGGATCAGCCAATAGGATTTTTTCTACCTTAATTCCGATTGGCTGATAGAATCCTATCAGCCAATCGGAATTCAAGGGACACCATCTTGGATGACGTCATTTAAAGGAACCTTCATTCGTCGGGAGTCGTTGGAAGAAGAGGATGCTCTGCGTTGGCTGGCTTCAAGCTCCGCTCCGGATGGATGAAGATAGAAGATGCCGCCTGGATGAAGACTTCTGCCTGTATGGAGGTCCTCTTCTGCCCGGATCGGATGAAGACTTCTGCCCCTCTGGAGGACCACTTGTGCCCAGCTGGGTGAAGACGGCTCAAGGTAGGGTGATCTTCAAGGGGGTAGTGTTAGGTTTTATTAAGGGGGGATTAGGTGGGTTTTAGAGTAGCGTTGGGTGTGTAGGTGGTGGGTTGTAATGTTGGGGGGTTATTGCTTTTTTTTTTACAGGTAATGGAGCTGATTACATTGGGGCAATGCCCCGCAAAAGGCCCTTTTAAGAGCTATTTGTAATTTAGTATAGGGAATTTTATTATTTTGGGGGGCTTTTTTATTTTATTAGGGGGATTACATTAGGTGTAATTAGTTTAAAATTCTTGTAATTATTTTTTTATTTTCTATAATTTAGTGGGGGTTTTTTGTACTTTAGTTTATTTAATTTAATTGTATTTAATTGTATTTAGTTTAGGTCATTCATTTAATGATAGTGTAGTGTTAGGTGTAATTGTAATTTAGGTTAGGATTTATTTTACAGGTATATTTGTATTTATTTTAACTAGGAAGTTTATTTTGTACCTAGTTAAAATAAATACAAAGTTGCCTGTAAAATAAATATAAACCCTAAGATAGATACAAATGTAACTATTAGTTATATTGTAGCTATCTTATGGTTTATTTTACAGGTAAGTATTTAGTTTTAAAAAGGATTAATTTATTTAATTGTAGTTATTTTCTTTAAATTTATTTAAATTATATTTAAATTAGGGGGTGTTATGGTTAGACTTAGGTTTAGGGGTTAATAAATTTAATATAGTAGCGGCAACGATGGATGTGGCAGATTAGGGGTTAATAATTGTAGGTAGGTTGCAGCGACGTTGGGGGTTAATAAATATAATGTAGGGTTCAGCGATGTTGGGGGCATCAGATTAGGGGTTTATAAGTATAATGTAGGTGGCAGCGGTGTCCGGAGCGGCAAATTAGGGGTTAATAATATAATGCAGGTGGCGACGATGTCAGGGGCTGCAGATTAGGGGTTAATAAGTGTAAGATTAGGGGTGTTTAGACTCGGGTTCATGTTAGGCTGTTAGGTGTAGAGATAAATGTACTTTCCCCATAGGAATCAATGGGGCTGCGTTAAGAGCTGAACGCAGCTTTTTTGCAGGTGGTTTTTTTTCAGCACGATCTGCCCCATTGATTCCTATAGGGAAATCGTGCACGAGCACGTTTAGCCAGCTTACCGCTACCGTAAGCAACGCTGGTATTGAGGTGAGATGTGGAGCTACATTTTGCTCTACAATTACCTTTTTGCGGCTAACGCCGGGTTTAAAAAAAAACCGTAATACCAGCGTTGTCTTAAGGGATCGTTGAAAAAAAAATGCTCGTTAGCAACGCACCCCTGTTACCGCAAAACTCGTAATCTCTGTGAATGTCTTTTAATTATCGTATTCATCATCCAATGGTCCTCACTATATTAATTTATGAACAGGACTTCTATACTTTCATCACTAATTATTGGTTTTGGTTTTATTTCTAAAAGAATTTTCCCTTGGCATATTTCTTGCTCTCAATTTTGCTTCATTTATATTTTTTTCTCTATATCCACGCTCAACAAATTTATCTCCTAATACTGTGACTTGCTTTTCAAAATCACTGTCTTTCGTGCAATTTTTTCTTATCCTTAAACATTGTTCTGTTTGGATATTCTTCTTCCATTGATGGAAGTGGCAACTTGAAGCATGGATATAGTTGTTTGCATCAACGGGTTTGAAATGGGTTTTAGTCTCAACTTTACCTTCTTCTACCTAAATGTCTAAGTCTAGGAATGTAATCTTATTTCTACTAATGATATGTGTGAAATTCAGGCCTCTATTATTCTTCTAATGATTCCATCCTCCCCTTCCATATAATAATAATATTGTCTATATATCTCTTAATGAGTACAAGATTCGCACCAACCTCGCAGAATTCCAGAAATCTTCTTTCCCAATCTCCCATAAACAAATTTGCGTAGCTCGGTGTGAATCTTGTACCCAATGCTGTCCCCTCCACTTGTAAAAAATAGTCTATCTTCTGATAAAAAATAGTTAACTGCTTCAAAACCTAAATTGTGATTTATTGAAGTGTAAAGGGACATGACATCACACGTTGCAATAATAAAATCACTTCCCCATTCTAAATTCTGTAAGATTCTTATTAGGTCAGTTGAGTCTTTAAGATAAGTTTCTAATTTAGTTACATAATGTTGTAGAAATCTATCAACATACTGAGACATCTATCAACATACTTATTTCACAAAGTAGAACTTTCCTGTAGAATATTAGTCTGATCCCGCCTATTATAGTCAGTTCAGCGCCAAAATACCAGGCAATTCCTCTGTGAACAAGGAACACAGCAACCTCAGACGATCGTTTCGGCCTTCATTGGGCTTCACTGGACTCACCGTATGAGGCGGGTTCAGACTCATATACTACAGGAAATTTCTACTCTGTGAAAAGCATTAATGGGCCCAGGTGGTAAATCACCATAGAACTGGCTAACAATGGTATTGAGCTAGTTGTTCGTTCCTGTGAGAGTGCTTCTCTTTGTGTATATATATATATATATATATATATATATATATATATATATATATATATATATATATATATATATATATATAGATAGATAATAGATAGATAGATATAGATATAGATAGACACAGTAGATGTATATATTTTTTTATTTAATAATAAAAATTACATTATTTTCTATGTAAAGAACAAACAAGAATGAAACATATGCTTTACACACATCGGATTATTTAGATTTCTTTACAGTATGTAAAATAATTGTTTAAAACAATTAATATTTTTTAATATTTAATATTTCAAGAATGTGCATTAAAGCTAGCAATTCGTGATCACCTAGATTACGAGTTTTACGTTAGGCTTAAAAAGCAGCATTGGCCGGTCCCAACGCTGCTTTTTAACGCCCGCTGGTATTACGAGTCTTGAAGGTACAGGATCACCGCTCACTTTTTTGGCCAGACTTGGAAATACCGCAAATCCATTTACTTTTTTTCAATTGGACTTGCATAGCGCCGCTAAAAAGTACACTAACACCCATAAACTACCTATTAACCCCTAAACCGAGGCCCACATCGCAAACACTAAAATAAAATTTTTAACCCCTAATCTGCCGAACTGGACATCTCCGCCACTATAATAAATATATTAACCCCTAAACCGCCATCCCTAACATCGCTGACACCTACCTATATTTATTAACCCCTAATCTGCCGCCCCCAACGTCGCCGCCACTATACTAAGTTATTAACCCCTAAATCTAAGTCTAACCCTAACCCCCCTAACTTAAATATAATTTAAATAAATCTAAATAAAATTACTATAATTAACTAAATTATTCCTATTTAAAACTAAATACTTAATTGTAAAATAAACCCAAAGTTAGCTACAATGTAACTAATAGTTACATTGTAACTAGCTTAGGGTTTATTTTTATTTTACAGACAAGTTTGTATTTATTTTAACTAGGTAGAATAGTTATTAAATAGTTATTAACTATTTAATAAGCTACCTAGATAAACTAAATACAAATTTACCTGTAAAATAAAACCTAACCTAAGTTACACTAACACTACACTATAATTAAATTAATTCCCTAAACTAAATACAATTAAATAAAATTAGCAAAAGTACAAAAAAAAACCACTAAATTACAGAAAATAATAATCAAATTATAAAGATTTTTAAACTAATTACACCTAATCTAATCCCCCTAACAAAATAAAAAAGCCCCCCCAAAATAAAAAAAGCCCTACCCTACACTAAATTACAAATAGCCCTTAAAAGGGCCTTTTGCGGGGCATTGCCCCTAAGTAATCAGCTCTTTGACCTGTAAAAAAAATTACAAATCCCCCCAAACATTAAAACCCACCACCCACACACCCAACCCTACTCTAAAACCCACCCAATACCCCCTTAAAAAAACCTAACACTAACCCCTTGAAGATCACCTTACCGGGAGAAGTCTTCATCCAACCAGGCCGAAGTCCTCCATGAATCCGGCAGAAGTGGTCCTCCAGACGGGCAGAAGTGGTCCTCCAGACGGGCAGAAGTCTTCATCCAAATGGCATCTTCTATCTTGATCCATCCGGCGCGGAGCGAGTCCATCTTCAAGACATCCGACGCGGAGCATCCTCTTCTTTCCACGGAGACTGAAGAATGAAGGTCCCTTTAAGTGACGTCATCCAAGATGGCGTCCCTCAGATTCCAATTGGCTGATAGAATTCTATCAGCCAATTGAAATTAAGGTAGGAAAAATCCTATTGGCTGATGCAATCAACCAATAAGATTGAACTTCAATCCTATTGGCTGATCTAATCAGCTAAAAGGATTGAGCTGGCATTCTATTGGCTGTTCCAATCAGCCAATAGAATGCCAGCTCAATCCTATTGGCCGATTGCATCAGCCAATAGGATTTTTTCTACCTTACTTCCGATTGGCTGATAGAATTCTATCAGCCAATCGGAATTGAAGGGATGCCATCTTGAATGACGTCACTTAAAGGTACCTTCATTCTTCAGTCGCCGTGGAAAGAAGAGGATGCTCCGCGTCGGATGTCTTTAAGATGGACCCGCTCCGCGCTGGATGGATGAAGATAGAAGATGACGTCTGGATGAAGACTTCTGCCCATCTGGAGGACCACTTCTGCCGGATTCGTTGAGGACTTCGGCCAGGTTAGATGAAGACTTCTCTCGGTAAGGTGATCTTCAAGGGGTTAGTGTTAGGTTTTTTTAAGGGGGTATTGGGTTGGTTTTAGAGTAGGGTTGATTGTGTGGGTGGTGGGTTTTAATGTTGTGGGGATTTGTAATTTTTTTAACAGGTAAAAGAGCTGATTACTTTGGGGCAATGTCCTGCAAAAGGCCCTTTTGAGGGCTATTTGTAATTTAGTGTAGGGTAGGGCTTTTTATTTTGGGGGGGCTTTTTTATTTTGTTAGGGGGATTAGATAAGGTGTAATTAGTTTAAAATCTTGTAATTTGTTTATTATTTTCTGAAATTTAGTGGGGGGTTTTGTACTTTATCTAATTTTATTTAATTCTATTTAATTGTATTTAATTTAGGGAATTAATTTAATTATAGTGTAGTGTTAGGTGTAATTGTAACTTAGGTTAGGTTTTATTTTACAGGTACTTTTGTATTTATTTTAGCTAGGTAGTTTATTAAATAGATAATAACTATTTAGTAACTATTCTACCTAGTTAAAATAAATACAAACTTGCCTGTAAAATAAAAATAAAGCCTAAACTAGCTACAATGTAACTATTAGTTATATCGTATCTAGCTTAGGGTTTATTTTATAGGTATTTAGTTTTAAATAGGAATAATTTAGTTAATTATAGTAATTTTATTTAGATTTATTTAAATTATATTTAAGTTAGGGGGGTTAGGGTTAGGGTTAGACTTAGGTTTAGGGGTTAATATGTATATTATAGTGGCGGCGACGTTGGGGGGGTCAGATTAAGGGTTAATAAGTGTAGGAAGGTTGTGTCGACATTTGGAGGCGGCAGATTAGGGGTTAAAAAATATAATGTAGGTGTCGGCGATGTTGGGGCAGTAGATTAGGGGTTAATACATATATTGTAGGTGGCGGCGGTGTCCGGAGCAGCAGATTAGGGTTTAATAATATAATGCAGGTGTTGGCGATGTTGGGGGCGGCAGATTAGGGGTTAATACGTGTAAGATTAGGGGTGTTTAGACTCGGGGTTCATGTTAGGGTGTTAGGTGTAGACATAAATTGTATTTCCCCATAGGAATCAATGGGGCTGCGTTAGGAGCTAAATGCTGCTTTTTTACAGGTGTTAGACTTTTTTTCAGCCGGCTCTCCCCGTTGATTCCTATGGGGAAATCGTGCACAAGCATGTTCCACCAGCTCACCACTGACTTAAGCAGCGCTGGTTTTGGAGTGCGGTAATGAGTCATTATTAAAGCTAGATCTGCAGCTTTAGA